>NC_057809.1:196769441-196779849 GCF_018294505.1 Triticum aestivum | reverse complement strand
GTTTGAGCGCATGCGTTGGACGACACCCCCCCCCCCCGCTGCCACCTCGAAGTTGGGAAACCGACATCGTATGTATTGAACCAGGCTTGGGGTCGGGTATGGTGTTCGGTTTGTAATGTAGTTGGGGGACCACCGAAGTTGTGCATTTGGGATTTAAACACATCACACACCACCGCACCCATACCTATTTTTGGGCCGCATGCAGTGTATACGGGTTCTTCTGATCGACCACGTCTCCCTTGTGCGGTTTTTTGTGATGACACGCATATCTGTGGGCTCCCCGAGTGTATATATATCATCCCTTTGACTGACAACAAGGGGTATGTGTTGGCCATGAATGGATTCCTCCTAGTTTGTTTTAGGGCCGGTCACCATCACATGTCATTCAACCGAAGCTCGAGCTCATGCGTTGTCAGGATTCCCTCCCACATGCTCGGATTGCTGGCTTCGACCTACACCGTACCATGCGTATCTCGTCCTTACACTACAAAAAAATACACTTCCGTGATGATACGTGTTTTTCACAATAGGTCACGTTTTTTCTCATGCATGTACATCCATGACGATTTTATGACAGAATCGAGATAGTCATACTTGTGCTGTCATAGAAGTGTTCCATGACATTACCAAAATTATCATCACGGAAGTGTCCACTTCCATGACGATAAATCGCGCGTCACAGAAGTGCTTTCGTTAAGGGTGACCGACACATGGCATCCATCGTAACGGAACACCGTTAAGCTATCGGGTTGGATTTTGGATCCGATAACCCGTTAACAGCCCTGACCAATGGGAAATTTCCACGTGTAAAATTCTGATTGGCCGAAGGGAACACCTGTCAGCTCGTCAATGGGCCAGATGTCGCCCGTCCATTGGAGGAGACATGCCTATGATACGTCGACACGTGGCTGGGCCCAATAGAGGCCCATATAGGTTAAAAAGGCCGACCCAGTCAAAGGCCCGTAGAACTTAATCAGGTACTAGTGGGCCAGCCCAATAACGGCCTGCTTAATAAAGGCCCATTTACGGCCCGAAGCCAGATCTGGCCCATTAATTGTTCGCCCAATATTTGGGCCCATTTATGGCCCGAAGCCAGATCTGGTCCGTTAATTGTTCGCCCAATTTTTGGGCCCATTTGCGGTTCAAAGCCAGATCTGGCCGTTAATTGTTCGTCGAATATTTGGGCCCAACTACAACCCAGTGAATTTCGGCCTGATAGAGGCCTGATGTAGACATGGGCCCATTTCAGCCCGGTGTGACTTTTGGCCTGGGAATGGCCCGTGCTGCCCATGGGCCATATATGGTCCGACGGGACATCGGGCCCACTAACGGCCCGTGCTAAAGGTGGCAACAGTTAAGCCCAACGTGACTTTTGGCCTGTTAAAGGCCTGTCGCATAATTCAGCCCGTTGATGCCTGTGCCAAGCTTTCGGCCTCTTAAAGGCCCATGATATCAGTGGGCCAACTAAGGCCCGAGATATGTTTTGGCCTAGTAACGGCCCGTGAGCTAACTGGGCCCAAAACGACCCGGTCTACATTTTGGCCTGCTGAAGGCCCATCGACGACTAGTGAAAATTGAGGCCCAACATGCATTTTGGCCTGCTAAAGGCCCGTGGTTTCATCTCGGCCGTAACAGGCCAGTACAATACTCAGCCTATTAATGGCCCAACGCTACCTGGGCCAAACTAAGCGCTGGGTCGATAAAAGGCCCAACTAAAATATAGGCTGGTGTAAGTTTGGGCCTGGCGCAATGTGTGAAGGCCCTAATCATTCGGGCCCAAGAAAGACGTAAGCCGACCCAATTGTGGCCCGCTAAAAACCTGGCCCGTTAGAGTCGAATGTTTCGGTTCGGTCGACTACATCTGAATTTTTTCAGATAGCGAATGATGGCAGTAACTAGTAGGAATTAAGAACAAACCTACTCTATACAATAAAGAAATTACGACATAGTAACTAAGAATAAACCTACACTATACAATAAAGGATTTAAGGTATATTACATCTACTGGGCATCAAAGTTCGCCACCAGTGATCATAAAGCGCAATGAAGAAGCAGATTACAAAAACTGGGCACCATTGCAGCGTAACAAAATAATACTGAACCGAGACCACTTCCAAGACAGTTCAAGAAAGGTTAGCCTTGTGGGGGAACTGCTGCGCAAGCTGCTGAGCAAGGCCATGAGACCGGCCTAGCATGTCGGTCATAGCTTCCAGGTGTAGCTGTTTAGCAATGAGGTTCTCATTGGTGTTCTCCGCAATCTTTCTTAGAGATAGGACTTCAAGTCAAAGTTGAGTTGCAGAATGCCTTTCTGCTAGAACTTGGGACTGAAGAAGTCGAACTGATTCAGACAACGAGTTCTGTGAGCTTGTCTGACTGTTAGTCTCAAGTAACTTGAACACTTCATTAAGACAAGACTTTGGGGTTGTCTGACTATCTTCAAGATGTTTTGCCTTCTTTGCTGCAATATATGTTGGGTTTGTCTCACAGCCTTCAGCAGACTAGTGCATGCCATCAGGCATATCACCCTGAAACAAAGTAGAGAGATGACATGTTTTGCACGTGTATAAACAAAGATGATAACTATTCTGTCAATTCTTTCCAATTTCAAATTAGAAAATAAAGAGTAAGTTCAAAATATCAATAGCATAATTTGGCATTGTTCATAATGCGGGGAGCTTCGCCACACTACTGGATTACCATGTCAACATAACAAGCATAGATGAAGGGCAAAGAAAATTATTGTATCTAATTTGGATAATGTGCATGGCATGTTGTTCATATCATCAGCCACATAAGTAAGATAAAACAGGAGATGACAAGGTGCAAACATGGGCTGCTTCACCACACACTGGATTATAGATCCACAAAAACAAGCATACATATAGGGAGTATTAAGTAATGTGCATGGTATGAATAAGGAATTTGGTTTTACAAGTAAAACTGAGAACTTACGGTTCTTACGAACATGCAGTTTGGTAGAAACAGCAAACTAAACAGCAGTAAACGATAGGGAGTATGAGCAAATTAAACAGTAGTTGAGGATAAAGGCTTTAGAAGGACTGACTTACATTAACAGTTAACACCGGCTTTATAATGCCCTTCTCCATGTCAAGGTGGAGAGCGTTTGCATTGCATTGCATCCAGACTTGATTTCAGTCCCTTAATGCCAAGTTTGACAACCATGGCTTTATTCTGCTTTATTCTTTTCATGCGCGCAAGCTCATAATCATTATGATGCTGTTTAGAATCTAAGATTCATGAAAACATAAAAAGTAGTCAGATTATCTATGGAATGCATTGCAGATTCAACTCGGAGAGTGTCTCCCTATAAACCCCTGCATATGCAAAGTTCACCTCCCCAACCGTGCTGACTAGACCACACACAGAAATACAAACCCCTTATGTCTCTATAACAGGCAGGCACACATTTCAAAACTGAAGTAGGAACATTAGAATCATATGAAATTCGTATTTGAACAAATAAACTAAGAAATTATGAGTGGGGTAATGTTTAGCTTCAAGGGTGGAGTGTTGGTAGTGCGACACAAAGCAAGTTGGCAGATTGTATTTGTGATAGCCTGGCTTATTAGGGATGATAGACTACTCATATCAATAAGGAATTCCTTCTTTTCCAGTAGCCCATTCAGACAGAACTCCAAAGTTAAGCGTGCTCAGCTTGGAGTAGTATCAGGATGGGTGGCCGACCGGGAAGTTGCTCCCGGGTGCGCATGAGTGAGGACAAAGTGCGCAGAAAAGACTAGTATTGATATGTGGGGCCAGTCTAGATCCCGTCAAGAGTAACGACCACCGGCGGGTGTGTCCGGGGCATTACAGTATTCCATGTAAAAGATCGAAACCTATGTAAAAGCTGGAAATGACACTTTCTTTCTATACAATGCAGTGTTTGTTACCCACACATGATGGAAGAGATCACATAGAGAAATACTATTCACTCATGTCTACAGTTCCAGTATTTAGAAATAGGGTGGTCCACCCTAAAAGAATATTGACAACAAATATGACAAGGCAAGCATAGATGTAGTGAATCAATCATTTACTTGTGAGCTTACTAGGACAAGTATGCAGAATTGTAACTATAGTAAGAGACCATCCAAAATCTGAATGAAGAAGTTTGTCTAGCACTTATTGTTTACAACTAATCGACGTGAATAATTGTATATTATATCGAATGAGTAAGAAAGACAAGTAAAATTGTCAACAAACCTGGCTTGCAGTAGTAATCTGGGTCAATGTCACTACGACCAACAATTCAAAATGACTAGTTTCTATTCTGAGGGCCGGAATTTTGAAAACCCTGTGAACTTTAGAGGTACTAAAGATTACCGAAATACATCTAAACCATTAAGTGTAGGTAGCACTGAGCACACAACAAAACCTAATGACAGTCCTGCCTAATGAGTAATGAATCAATTATAAAATGGGTGATGAGGAGTGGCTGCTGAGTGTTGAGGACGTATGTCAGGATAAATCGGGTTGGCTTGGTCGGTGCTGCACGCCTGAGCCCTGAACGGACTGGGAAGGTAGGCACGACGGCGCGCCCGGGTAGCGGTGACGCTGTTGGACGAGCGGCTCCTAGCCTCCTGTTAGTACGGCATCTCCTCCTAGAGTCATGCCGTCCGGGGACGGCAAGTCGCCAGCGAGGCAGGCGGCTGGGGGCGAGTAGAGATCGGAAGCGCGCAGCAGAACAGAGGAGAATTGGGGCCTGGGATGACCCAAAATCCCAGGGTGGGCCAGCCCACCATGGGCACCCTGTAGATATACACACCCCAGTGGCGAACATGCATTTTCGAAACTAATTTAGGAACATTTAGCTAACCAATTAAACAACTCTGCTTTAATAATATCAGATTTGTATTTGAACAACTAAGCTTGTTTAGCTTGATGGGTGGAGCAGTGTTATTATGACACGAAGCACGTATTCTGATCGTATAGTGATCATGAAAGGGGGAAACTCTAAGCATATTTTTTAGCAAAATAGGGTTTCCCCTCCAATTTCTATTAAAGAAACCACCACGGAACAAAAATGATCAATTAAACCCTAAGCATGATCAATTAAACCGTATTATGGCTGTGCCATGGCAGATTTGAAGCTGCAAACCGGAGAAATGATATTTAGCATCCATTGTTTGCTTCAAACTAAGAACTAAATTCAAAGAGCTAAAAAGAAAGTAGAGTAACCCAGTTAAGATCTATTTTCTGGTTGAGATCAAAAAGTTGAGGAGATATGAAGTACCACCTCTCTTGAGGTGCCGTGTAGGCATCGAGGGTGCGATGGCTGTTGGTGGCGTTGAAGCAGATCTGCGATGGTAGACGGGTGCATCGGGAGATAAGTCCCATTGCAGTGGAAGAGAGGGTCGTGTGAGCGGCCCCGGCAAAGAGGACGACGGTGCCGATGAAGCGAGAGGACGCGATGCAAGGCTATTGGTCCGTCGCCGTGGCTGAAAAACATCCATCTCTAGCAGTGGATGACGCGGTCTTGGTAGGTGCTCCGGCATGGTGGAGGGCGGTGGCGATGGATGTGGTGGAGGATGGCGGCAATGGATGGGGTGGCGGATGGAGGCTGGTGTGGGGATGGGGTGTTGTAGCGCGGACGGTGTATGAATGGGAAAATGGAGGGAGAGGTACGGGGAACCATGTTTTGGGACGCGCCTGTCTGAAATATGGGAAAGTTACGAACTTAGCCCCCGTTTAAAATTTGGACGTCTCGTCGGTTGATCTCGCATCTCGCCAATATTTGCCCAAAGCAATTTCGGGCGAGGAGAGGGTGGTTGGCGCCAATGGTTGGCGCCCATGGTGTATGAACGGGGCTGACAGGTAGGGCGGTTGTGTCACGTCTGAGTGAAGTTACAAACCTACCCCTATTGAAAATATTTGCCTACATTAATTTCGACTGAGTCGAGTTTATTTTGCCGCCCACCATGTATGAATGGGGAATGGAGGGAGAAACAGAGGTCTTTCAGACGAGCTTGAATCAAATGAGTTTTGCCGCCCATGTTTGATGCCCACCATGTCGGAATGGCTCAGAGGCGGTCGTGTCACGTCTAATTGAAGGTACTAACCTACCCCTATTTAGAGCATTGGAAATCGGGCCGATGGATTGTCCGTGTAATGGGTAGACAGTAATTTCCATCTCCCAGACACTTAGCTTCGGGCAACCGACGTGGGAGTGGACATTTTGCTGCTTCTTTTGAATTCTTGTATAATAAGCATCCACGTTACCCTGGCAACTAAATTCGAATCCATTTTGTATTCCGATATGAATCTTTATAAATCATTCTATGTGTTTTTATATATCTTCAAAAGGACGACAAAGATGTATTCCACTATCATATATGAATATGGTTTACAAATGCCGATACTCAAATTCAGAAACTAGAATCCAGTTTAAGGTGAATTCGAATATTTGGAACACTTCATGTCCAACTCAAATGTCACACGCAACATAATGTGTACTCCCATTTAGATATGTACACAAGCGATGTATCAAGATTCAAATACCGACTCAATCAACCAAGAATGTACAGAACTAACAGACACATAAACACTTATAGAGTATATGGATCAATAATATCAACTAACATACATAAGCCAGGCCGCTATACTTTTTTTGGCTACAACAGCATCTTTTTTAGCCAGCATCTTGGCCCTTTCCGATGCGTGCCACTTATGGTCCATCTATACTACTACTATTGCTGAATGCACATTCAGCCCGACTGGCATATTTGTAGGGATGGCACAGCAATCCAAATGAAATGTCTCCGAGTCTTATCAATTAATACAGACTTGTGCTCAAATAAAATTACAAACTAAAAAACAAAAAAAACAATTATTACATGATCTCTAAAACAAATGGTTTGATTGATTACATGAACAGACAACACAAAGGTTATTCAACTATGGAAAGAACATTTCACCTATGATTTACCAAGTAGGAATTTAATTTCCTTTTTTCCTTCGGGACCTTAATAATCTGGTCAGTCTCAGCTTGCTTCATTTTGAAATCCACCAAATATTTAATGGTTGTCTTGAGTACTGGTTGTGATTGTGCTGTTTGCTTCCTCAACATGTCAACTTCATCTCTAAGTGCAGAAGCAGAATCTCTTTCTACCACTATTTTAGCCTCTAGAGCATCAGTAGTTGGCAATTCATAATGCATGATTGGGCCGGTGCCACTGCTATGGGATGATGCAACGTCCATGGGGACCTCGCCCTTTGATCTTGGGCTAACCTGTTTTGCCCTTAAAGTTCTGTTTGGATTCAGAAAAGTTGAAGTTAGCAAAACATCTCAACTGGGAGTTATAACAGCAAACCAGTTAAACAAACAAGGAATTAAAGAGTTTCAATTGGATGTTGAAAAGTAGTTATTAACATCATTGTAACCCGTTGTTGCAGCAGCAAAGCAGTTAAACAAACAAGTAGATATTTAAGTTAAGGCAAACAGGTAATTCTTAACAGTAAGCATCAAACACATAGATAGGCGCAGTCTACAATATGATTAACAGGCTGTGCCATTATGTAATCAGTAGCAAACTAAATTAAGCCAAGCAACGTAATTGAACATTTTTGCAATAAGTGGCTAACTAAAATTCCGAGAAGCAGGTAACTAAACTTACGCTAGTTCTTTGTACAGGCACACTAAAACTTCTTTTTCGCTTACAAGGTTGTACGAAGGAGTCCATGGCATCAATTGCTTGGATACGCGTCCCAATACTTCTTTCTTCCCACACTACATGGGTAAGTCAAATGGTTAATCTGGTAAGATGGTGCGTCCTTGATATGTTATATGAGGACGTGTAGTCAGACTAGTTGTAGCCGAACACATCACATTGGCTTTTACTATATATTTCATGCGATTACTTTTGGCATATCGAGATATAAGCAATCTACAATAGGATGAAAAGACTGGCATCCTTCACATTATTGGTGAACTCAGTTCATAGAAACAAGCAATTCAACCATTCTGTGTGTAAATCAAAAGCGCCACTAGAATATTTTTCACTATCCAATCGTACACGCAAAAAGGGGCGACACCACCATAGGGGCTGGTATGGGCGGCCGCCTCAGGTGGCTGGAAAGTGTGCACCTAGTTTGAGTCGTCCAGGTTGGCCCATGCTAGTTTTGTTCGTCCCAACGCACGAGCAGGCAATGTAAAAAATGAAGAAAAATGTTTCAATTTGGATGGGCCAATAACATAAGTGCAAGGCAGGCCCTATAGCAGGCTCGCGGCCCAAACGAGCGCCTCCCATATCGATCGACATCAGGAAAAATCCCAATTCATTCGCTCCAGCCTCCAGTCTGGTTTGCTCCTAACCTAGCCGCCGCTGGACAGACCAATACAGCACTTCCTTGCGCCCTCATTGGAGGGCGGTCGCCGGGCTTCAAGCGAACGGAAGGACAAGAAGATGAAGATCCAACCCTGGGTGTAGCCTGCGTGGGAGGCAGTGGCGGCAGCACGGGCATGGCATCGAGCTTGCGCAAACGGACAGTCGCAGCTTGCAAGAGTAGCATGCGCAAAGAGCAGGTACATCACATCCCTGATTATATCTAATTCAACTCTTCAATTTCTGGCCAATAGTTAAACCTGACGGTGTTGTAAAACTGCTTGTATGTAGGGAATCTATGAGAAAATGAAACCAATTTCTACTTATTTTATAACTCCCCCAATCAATACTGAACTGGCTGAATCTGATTCAAGTTTCCGGTGCAAACATACAAGCTCATGTTGTTCTTGAGCCTGAAGTGTCTAATGAACAGACTACTAATGAAGGATTTGATGCAAACATTTTACATGCTCCTGGTGATGAACATATAGTGTCTAATGAGGGATCTAATGCAAGCATTTTGCAAGCTCATTGAAGGATTTAGTGTCTAATGATGATCTACTATGTTGAGAGAGACAGAGATTTGCAGGCATTGATGACAAGCAAATTATAGTGCATTTTCATAGCTTGGGGAAACGTCGAGGCCATCTACCAGAAAGTCCCCGTATCATGACAACATAGCATAAATACTTTTCTAATCTGTTCTTTGAAACTATTGGCATACTTGTGCATGATAGATATATTGATATGCAGTTTGCGCACTGGTTATACGTGCAATTACACTTTGATATTTTCAGCCAGAGAACGAATAATTCAAGCAGGTACAGACCATGTTTGTAGTCCTTGTACACCATGTTGCATTTTGTGTTTTTTGGTGCTTGCATCATTTAGTGTTTATAATCTGAACTACTTTGGATCATTAGCTGGTTTTCAAAGTGCATGTAGCTTCACATTTCTCAAGTTATGTTGATTTCCGGAGTGCAAGTGCCTTCGTATTTTTTAAGTTAAATGTTCGCCCCTGGTAACTTGAATTCATGGATCAGCCATTGCACACAAATCATACACGAATGCCAGTATGAATTAAATGAAATGCAGGGACTTACGCTAGCTTGTTGTACAGGCTCACTGCAGTTCTGCTTGTGCTTGGGATGTTCCATGTACAAGTCCATGTTACCACTTGCTTGGATGTGCAGGCCTTGTGCTCCTTGCATCCCGCTCTGCATTTTTGACATGGCGAATGGTTGATCAAATAAGAGGAATCGACCTTGATGTTGTACCGGAGGACAGATACTAACAACATTATAGGGGTGTGCAGGATGTGTACTAGATCCCGTAGCGCCGCCATGCTTCGCTAAAAAATGGTTTTGCTTGTTTCAGATGATATCTCCATAAGAAATAAGAGTTAAAGTCAGAGTTGCATAGGCGTGTAAGATAAGAGGCAGTGAAAGGATATCCAAACATCATCGGAACATTGCACAAGGGAGTGATGTGTGGATACCTAGTTCGGGCCGGCGTTTGGGCATGCTCGTCTAGCTAGAGTGCGGGTCACTTCAGAGCCGTTGAGGGTGATGCGCTGGCGTTGGCTGGCCACGCACGGATGCAGATCTTGAGTGGCAGCAGAGCGCTACGATGCGGTGGACGAGACCGTTGGTGAAGCCCCAACGGCCTCGGGGGCGGAGGTGCGACGATGTGCTCGGTGAAGTAGCCCCGGTGAGCTGGGAGACGGCGTTGGTGAAGCGCACCTGATGCGGTGGAACTCGATGTCTGTGAGGCACGTCGGTTGCAGCGGCCGACGTTGTCGGTGGACCACCCAGTGCGGTGGACGAGGGCGTAGATGAGGTAGCTCCGCTGCGGTGGTGAAGCGCGACCGTCGTCTTCGTCGTCGTCGTCCGGCACAAAGGTGGGGAACGGTGGGGAAAGAGACAAGACGAGGGGCGATACGAGGGTTGGGGGCGAATTAGGGATTTGAGCAATCTGGGCGTGGAAGGGGACGGTGGAGAAGAGAGATTTTGCAGGGCTGGAATTGGGGCCGCCAGATATTTCAATCCGAAACATGGAAGCGCGAA
>NC_057809.1:196751554-196769155 GCF_018294505.1 Triticum aestivum | reverse complement strand
GCGACCACCACGACAGGACTATGCTTTGGTGCCTTAAGGCACCTGCATTTGTGTCCATGACATGTGGGCCCAACAGGTGGCTGGCCCACATGTCAGTGACCCAAAGGCAGTTACCTTTAAGGCACTGAAGCAGCGTCCACCCCGACATGACCCTGGTCTGCCTGGTGCGCCTACATTTGAGAATGCAAATGAATCTTCTTTCATTTGCAAACGAATCTATATGTATTACCATGCCCATGTTTTCCTTGCAATAATTAGTCATTCGAAACTAGATACTCCATCCGTTCACTTTTGTAAGTCGTTTCAGACAACTTAAAATGAACTGTTTTGCACATTGTCTGAAATGTCTTCAAGGTCTTATAAAAGTGAACAGAGGGAGTACTATAAATTAATTAATGATGAGTTATTTGAAAAAAATCGAAACGGTACCCATTCTAACGTGGATTAGAGTGTGTGTCACATAATTAGTTATTTGAATTAGAGTGTATCTCGCGTAGTTAGTTATTTGAATTAGAGTGTGTGTCACGTAGCGATCTCCAATTCTAACGTGGATTTCGCATTTCACTGTATCCACGCTACTTTTTAATACAAATTCATATGTATATGATGAACACCATGGTAGTGAGAAAACTTTTGGATGGATTCAAACATATGACCTACAAAATAGCACAACAAAACTGAGTCAATGTCAACTTTTCGAAACTTAGTATGGCACGGATTCGAAATAATTACCCGTATGCCTGGTCCTCGGTTCAAATCTTACAATGTACACCGAATTGAAACATCGATATTAAGTCTCGTACTATGTACATTCAAATGTTGTTTTTACCCCCCCCCCCACACACAAACGCTACATACTTCCTGTATCGGTCAATCTTCCTTTCCTAACCACCGTAGGAAGCTACGGTTTCCAACACACGTTCATTCTTTCTCTCCGTGTTTCGATCTCTAAGTCTCTCAACTACACTACCCCTTTTTCCACTCTGTTACCAAATGTATTTACCTCACACACACCCACCATTGCACCCCATGCCGAGCTTTCTCTCGCCCCTCTCCCTCTCACCCTCTCGCGCTAAATACATGCATTGCCTATCTAGCCCCCCAACCCCTCGTGCGCCCGCATTCACGTTGTATATCTAGGTCACTCCCTCGAGACTGTCCCACTCTTTCTTCTGCACAGCGGGCCACACTCGCTCAATCTCATTCTCTTTATTTGAGTCTCGTTTAACCTCGTTTTCTTTCACACACACAAATGATATATCTCCCTGTTCGGGCCTCGATCGACACACTCTATACTCTCTCACACAGATTGTCTATCTAGTCAGTCCATCCAAGCCACCGCCACTCTTTCGACCTCATGGTGGGCCACGCTCACTCAATCTCTCTCTCTCTCTCCGTATGTCTCGATTGACCTCGCTCTTTCTCAGACAAAAATGATATATCACCATGTTTGAGCCCAATTCGACCAATTCACATTGTATACTCTCTCACGCACATCGTCTATCTAGGTCACTCTCTCCAACCCGTCTCACTCTTTCGATCGCATAGCGACCCTATGTGATCGGTTGACCTTGCTTCCTCCCACACACAAAATATATCTACACGTCTGTGACTGGATCATCTCTCAAGCTCTATCTTACAGCCCTCACCCTTGCCAAAAAGCTCAATCGGACAATATCTCTCCAGAGCATATATATTTGTTCAATGAATGTCGAACCACACTCACTTTGTCTCTCTATCTATATGTCTCTCGATTGACCTTGCTTTCTCACACCGTATCTTCACGCGTTGAAGCTACTACCTCTCCATCCCTCGCAAAGCCGGAGCTATTTACATTGCGAGGGGCACTCCAACCTTGGATTAATTTGTGTAGGCATTTATTCCGGTCGGTTTAGATTATATTTTCGTAGCATTCGTCCCACAACTACTCCAAACACCGTTGCAACCCACGCAACTCCCCTAGTTGATTTCCCTCTAGCTCGGTCATCGCTCTCTCGCACGTCCTTTATCGCCTTCAACGTCGCACCATGGTATTATTGAAAAAACTATGATGTTCTCTTTAATTATTATAAATAAGCTACAAAACTACACACCGATAGTCCACTTGGAATGGAACAAATTTCGAACCACAAATTAAAGTGCTACAAACTACAAACCGAGGGGCCCACATGTCATGAAACAAATTTGGACCCATATACAAATTAAAAAAATAAAGGACGCGGATCGAACATGCGACCGGGCCTTCAAGCCGCACGTCAATAGGCAACATATGTAGAATAGCAATGTTTGTTGTACCCCCTTTGTTCACGTAATGTTTTTATATTACCACAGCCTAATTAATGGATAACATGTAATACTATTTTTAGTACTATTTGCATTCACTTACTGGTGGGTTCCATGTGTGCTCTCTCTCTCCTCCCCTTCTGCGTTTAGACGCATGGGAAAACAGGAAGAACTCGCGGGCGATGTTTCCGTTGACCATATTTGGACGCGTTCACAAGTCACATCACCAGTTTCACGTACTAGCAGCACTAGTCAGCGTGTACGTGTAATGCACATTAATTTGGAAGTATATTAAGTTCATGCGGATATTAACTACTAGGGTATTATTTATGTGTTGTCATGTGATTAGCACTATTTTTGGCATGAAATTAACTGCACGCTAAATGTGTTGAGTGCTCGACATTGAAGCAGTCTAGGTCGTTGGATGACAAGCAATACAAGTGGCTTGATGACGTTTTATATTTAATTTGATACGGCTCTAGCAGAACATTCAATCGATCAAACCATACATTTTGTTAAGTCTGACTCTGACTTTTAATTATACGACGATCGATATAAAATAAACGGAAATGATAAACGTTCGGATTTTAAGCATGGCAATCCGAACGGTTTTCATGGCAAATTTAGATTACGCGGCGGTGGCGGGGGTGTCTCGCTGTGGGAAGCGGCTCCTCTGCCGTGCTCTGTGTGTCGTTGGGCCACTAACCGACGGCGACGGCGGCGTCTTGTGCCGTTGTTGGCGTACTCCTGGATGTTGGCCTAGCTTCAAGGAAGGCCAAAATGTTCTGGGCTTCGGAGCGAGTCAACTGGCGGGAGGAGGCGACTGGCGTTGGTGCAAGGAAGTGGTCGACGGCGGCCATCCATGCCACTGAGGGGCGTACTGCCACCCGCATGTGGACATGCGCTGTCAATGGCACGGCGGAGACATTCGTGTGCACGGGCACCGACACGGGCGCGCACGTCAGTGCACACACAGGCGCATGCACTGGCAGGTGCACGGGCACGTGAAAGTCGGCGGGGACCTCGTGGAACCCCGTGGGATCAAGCTCGGCGACAATGTGCGGCTCACAGCCCATCAATGCCACGGGGATGGGCGCTGGCGCAGTCGGGGCGACGGGAGCTGGAACGGGAGCGGGGACAGGCGCGACGTCTTCCCGCAAGGCCAGTTCAAGCTCGTGCCAAAGCGCCTTATGTTCTTGAGACTCTGGCTGGGTGTCTTCCTCAGGAAACTGGAACACTAAGGGCAGACCATCGTGATGCGGCATGGCGTATGTTTAGGTCAGGCTAGTTGGAGGTAGACGACAGGAGAATCGGAGAGGAAGAGGGAGGATTGTAGCGATACCGGGTAGTGCGGGGTTGATTTTAAACTGCGGCGCCAGCGACATTAAAAGTGGGAGTAGTTGGGACGATGGTGGGCGGCAGAGCCTGGTCAAAGGGCTCGCCCCCCGGCGAGCCTGCACAATGGTCTGCTCGCACGCCTCCTGTCGACTCACACGCTTGCTCGGACGACACCTGCTGATGAGAAGCGGGGACTCGTGGTGGCACATAAACGCCCACGGTTTCAATAGTGAAAGTGTTTGCCTTAACGTGACAGGTCTTTGTTCCTAAATACCTTGGCTCTTGATTTGTGCAACTTGTCATAAGCAACTTGTCTCAAATTGAAGAAAAAACTTACGAAGTAATATTTGTGCCATATCACGTGACCATGCTTAGTTTCAAAAATTTATGCTCACTTTTGGATTTTCTGAAATTTAAGATCGAGGATTCGAAACAATATCATAACGTGCATCATGCAATAAATTTTGAAGCCGTACATCTGCCCTGTTGTATTGCTTAAGAAAGGATTTGGTCAAACATTTTTCTTAGTTAGACTTCAGACAAGTTATATATGCAGAGTAAAAGGATAATCCCTCCGTACCAGTGCATTGCCTGATATATTAACTCAAGTACTAGGCACGAACAAATGCGCTCAATTCTGTGCTCATCCTGGTGTAGTAGTAGTAGTAGTACTAGGCATTGCAGTTGACGGGTGACATTGGCGAGCGGCGACCGAGGGAATTGAACCGTGCTCGGCACGGTAGGTAATGTCGTCTAGTTACTAAAGCATCCCTCCGTTGTTCATCGGTAGTCACTATGGACCGAGGACATGAGGGGAATTTTCTAGGGCTGGAATTCTGGCCGCCAGATATTTCGACTTGAAACGCTGAGCCTCGACTGGTTGGGGTTGCCTAATGTGCATACCACGCATGCCACCGAAGGACACGAGCCCGGTTTTTTTTAGGATCAACACAAGCCAAGGTCTGGCTGGTATGCCGTTGGGTCCTACCATTCAATAATACAAAAGGAATCTTTTAAATTTCCGAACAAATCTATGTGTATTACAATACCCGTATTTTCCTTGCAAATACTAATCTCAACATGGTAATTGATTTATGACAAGTTGTTGAATTAGAGTGAGTTTGTGATATAGTGATCTCAACGTGGATTTCACATTTCATGGTATCCCTAGTAAGTTTTCCAATGCAAATTCAAATTTAAAAGATGAACAATATGGAGGTGAGAAAACTTTGTATGTATCAAGCATATGACCACACACACACACACACACAGAGAGAGAGAGAGAGAGAGACACACACACACGCATGAACACAACAACAATCCAATAAGTATAGTGCATCTATTTTTCCAAACCATGCTTGTATGACACGAATTCAAAAATACTCCTTCTATTCCTAAATATTAGTCTTTTATACAGTTCAACAAGTGACTACATATGGAGCAAAATGAGTGAATCTAGACTCTAAAATATGTCTATATATATCTGTATGTGCCAGTCCATTTGAAGGCTCTAAAAATACTAATATTTAGGAACGAAGGGAGTAACATGTAAGACATCCATGGTCCTCAGTTCAATATTTAAAATGAACATGAAACTGAAACATGAATATTAAGTCTAGTACTACAGTACATGCAAATGTTGTGTTTAGGCGGAGCTATGATTGTCGGGGGTCAACCCCTCGACCTTAGATAAAATTGTGGAGCTCTGTTTAGGGTTGTTTAGATTATATTTGTCCCCACCCTCCCAACCACCGATTGGTTGTGCACCCCCCACCCCTCCTCCCCGGGAGAATATCATGTGCCCCCATACCTTAGATGCTATATGCCGATACGAGTTGCTTGGAGCTTGTAGATCTGAGATATAGCAGCTCACATGATGTGTCTTAATATTTTTGCAGGAAACCTTGATGAGTTTGAGAATTGCACACAATTTGTACAAAAACTACTTAGATGCCCTTTGATCCCATATCCAACAACCTCGAAGCTTGTATCACCGTAGCATCTAAGATGAAGGAGGACATCATATTCCCCTGTATGTAAGAATATCATGTGCTACCACACCTTAGATGCTTTGGTGATACAAGCTCTTCGGAGACGTTGGATTTGTGACCCAACACCTCCTCAGTGGTTCGAATGGTTTTTTGCAGAAAAAGCCCCAAAAGAGTTCGGCCACTGCTTACAAGCACAAAGACTGCTCAGATGCCATTGGATCTCAGATAGTACAAGTACTACACATGTGCCATCTGATCACTGATCATACGACCAAGATGCTCATATCACCGTAGCGGGTAATTAACCTACGGGGAGCACCTAATATGAGCACCGGGGAACTGTTGGATCGAAGATGCAGCGGCATGCACGAGGCCTGAATGTTTTATTTGCAAAAAAACCTTTAGAGAATTTGGAAATTGCGCATAATTACAAAGACTACTCCCAAGCCATTGGATCTCACTTCCAACGGTGTAAAAACTCGTATCACTTTAGTATCTAAGCTGCAGGGTGGATGTGATATTCTATGCCGCTGTCATTTTTGTTCGTAAACTTGCAAAATACGTGTAACTCGTGCCGTTACTTGTCTAACCGCGCAAAGTGTTTGCTCAAAAAAACCATCCTACACTGAAATATCAGAACAACACACGGGGGTCCCACTTGTCATTAATCAAATTTGGACCTAAAACTAACAAATCTAAAAGATGAGATTCGAACTGGCAACCTGGACTACAAAGTGTAAGTCAATAGCCTAAAAAGACAAACAGTTGTTGGCTTTGTCCCATAACTTGATTTAATACAGTACTCGCGTTGAGTAGAGTAGAGGGAGTGCCTTGTCAACACGTGCATGATCGTTGTCTCACTTACTGGTGGGTCCCAGGTCTGCGATCTCAATCTCTCTTCTCTCCATCGTCTAACCTTTGCACGGACACACACGAAGAGCGGTGCTAGCTTGCCGTGGTGTTATTACAACTAAAAAAATCTTGGAAAATAGAAGAATCGCCTAGAACAAGAGACGTTGTGGCTGGTCGAGATGGAGCTAACCACATCTATCCTCCGTGCCATGTTTGCATGATGAAGTTGTGTGGCTAGTGGGGTGTTTTCGACCGACTGGCTGGGTCCCGAGGTCGAACCATAGGTACTATGTCTGATACAGTATACTTTTACACGCACATTTTTCCTCCGTGCCGAGACGTGGCACACCCTACCGCGCGGTTTCGGGGTCCTCCCGGGTGGTGCACGCATATATTCTTCCTGACGTGTGGGACGCCCTACCGCGCGTTTTCTGGGTCCTCCTCGGTCGTAGCGCCGAAGCAAGTAAATGAGTAATCAAATCACGAAAGACCACCTTTCCCACTGAGTACATCAGTGAAGCATGGTGGCTAGCTAGTTGGGCTAGTTCGACCGATTAGCTAGGCCACCGCCACATTTGTTCTTTCACCCCTTTTTTTATCTACTTGCCGGCAGGTAAATTTAAATATCCACCATGGCGTTGCTCTAGTGTTTGGGTGCGGCAGGATTTCTAATTTTTTGATTGACGGGAGCAGGCCCGGCAGGATTTTTAATTTTTTGATTGACGGGAGCAGGCGCGGCAGCAATTAGTCACGATGACTCCGCCTGTAAAAACCCACTGCTCCCTGATGTGAGAAGTCGTCGACTGGTGTTTTACCGTTGTGAAAACCAAAAGATTCCCCGCTCCCTCCGCTTTCCCGTAGATTGCATTGTCTTTCAGCCGTTTCGCCCCCTTTGCTTCCTCTCCTCATTGCTTCTACCTGGTGCCATGGCGGCGCAGCAGATCACAGAGTCCGAGGTGAGGCGCCTGACACAGGAGCTCCATGCCAAGGATGCGGAGCTCAGGGCCAAGGACCTAGAGCTCCATGAGCTCAAGGAGGAGAGGAGTGCCATGCTCCTCCGTTATGTGCGGGAGTTCATGGAGCTTCAAAAGCGGCAGGCGTCCACCACAAAGATGCTCGAGGCGTCAGCGGCGTTAATGCAGAAAGCGGGAGATATGATAGGCCGTCAGGGGAGCCGGCTGGAGCGTGAGCGGGCCGATCGTGACGAGGTCCAGGATCGCCTCTACCACTTGGTGAACCAAGTTGCCACGCACGAGTTGCGGCTGCGCGATGCCTACCGTCATGCTAGCGTGACGATGCCCACCGTCGGGCTAAACCCGTTCGACCACCCGGTCCACTTCAATGAGCTGCGGCTTCCTGACCTCGTCTCCTTATTCACCTATATCTCTGAGGAGCTGAGCCGTCTCCGTGCGATGGTGGTGGCTGAGCTGGACAAGGAGGGGTTGCGGGCTGCCGTCGCCGTTGCCGGGTGAAACCTTTCAGGGCTCTGTCACCGGAATCCATTCATGCCATTGGATGCCATCTTTGACGAGCGGGCTCCTATCGGCCGGGAGCGGGCTCTGCGGGCGGTTGCACCCTGCATCACCAACGTCGTGCGCCTCGATAAGAAGAGGGACTTCGGTGATGTTTAGGCGCCCTCTGCATGGGCATGTCCATGTATCGGCGCAACATGACCGTTGGATCCAACTCAGACGGTGCAGATCAGGCACTGTAGCACAAAGCGTGTGGGTGTGTTTTGTTGCATTCTCATCTCAATATAGTTGTTTCCACTTCGTGTATTTTTGTCAACCTACTAGTTTGGACTCATGCACCCTTCATGCACTCTGCCAAACACCCAAAAGTGGGTCGAGAAGGGAACTTTTGCTCCCATCCCGTGCACCCTTCATACACCCTGCCTAACACTATTCGTGCTTCATATGGTTCATGTTTCATGGAGTAGTGTAGCACCGTACTCTCCGTGCGCTGTGGACCTAGTTCTGTTAACATTGATCTCACCGTTCATTCTCGACCAGACAGTCGAAAAAATGGTACTATGTTACATATAGGAGTAGTTGACATGCGGACAACATCATTTGTTATCGGCATATCTTACTACACTAGCAACAAGATTGTGTAGTACTCACGTATGAACCACTGCACATGCCTAGTAGTAGGAGCACTGTGTATGTTCAAGTGGCTGCCGTGTTTCGCACTCCTCCGTCGTAAGAGACGAAACGCTTGCTGTAATCATTTTTTTCTTCAGAAAAATAGTGGACACGTTGTACCGTGCGGATCCTCCTCCAGCTATGCACTAAATTACTCACTTTCCCCGACTTGTGGGACAGCCAGCACCTGGGTCCACTAGCCATGCAATAAATTACTCCATAGTAGAGTGACGGTAGATTACCCTGATCGAACCGCCGCAGTGATCCCCAATGAGCCGTCAAATCACAAAACCCCCTCCTTTGCAGCAGTAAGTTGGACGAACGAAGCAACCATCATTTCACTCTTCTCTCCCAGCTTCCTCTCTTGGATGGACGCCGGAGCACCTGCCGATGTGATGTCTATGGCTCTGGCCGAAACCGTCGAGGCTCATGGTACGAAGAAGCGCAAGCACCCCGCCGAGACTACCGCAGACAAGCTCAAAACCATCACCCTGTCCAAGCCCCCCTCTCCGGGATCCCTCATTAAGAAAGTCCAGGTAATGTCTCTTGTTGACGATCTTTCTCTCGATCTTGATCGTGTTTTTTCATCTAACACGCAGTACTAGTACTGGTAGTACAACTTTCTGGGTGATCTTGCATGTGATTTTAGTGTGCCAAATGACGGTTCTAAATTCCTCTTTTGACCAAAACATGCGAGAGGTTGACATTGATTTCTTATAGATTACTTTCAACTACTCCCTCTGTCCCCAATTTCTTGTCTTAGATTTGTCTAGATACATATGTATCTAATACTAAAATGTGACTTGATACATCCGTATCTAGACAAATCTAAGACAAGAATTTTGGGACGAAGGGAGTACTTTATGAACATCAATACTACCTTTTAAGAGTGTATATTTGCCTCAGTAACTTGTGTTATGGATATTGCATGTAATCCCTCTACTCTCATGCCTTTGAAGACATGTTCTAGTGTCTTTGTTCACTCATTTCTGTGCGTATATGTAGTCATATATGGAGTATAATATCGAAAATCATCTTATATTTCTGAACGGAGGTAGTAATAAAATATGGTCTTTATTTGAATTCGAACCAGGTCCGCGGTGGAGATGAAGTTCTCAAAATCATACCTTGTGAACTGGAAGACCTGATGATGAGTTCTACTGCTGAACTATCCAGCTGTTGTGTCCTTGTTGCCACGTGTCCTAAACTAGTGTTTTCCTGTAGCATTGTTGTCAGGCGTGTTCTCGAGGCTGTACTTGACTGCAACAATTTCCTGGTTGTGCCTTCGATAATGGAGGGTGTGGTTCTTGTAAAGCTTCCAACAAATCTGATGTGGCATGTCTTCATCATCATGTTTATGAGTGGAAAGACCACTCTGTTAGGTTCTCCAAGGTTGAAAAGATGGTGATGGTGCATGTAGACATCTCACACGAAGTCCATGGCCTAGTCAGTTATGCGGGGTTCATCCCATAGGTCGGTGGCAAGAAATAGTCTACAGAGTTTAGTTAGTGCAACTCTGGTTGTTTGTAGTAAGTACTATTGTTCAGTACTTGGTGTTTGTGAACCCTGTATTGTTTATTAGTACTGCCGCTTTTGGTGTGTGGTCAGTCCTGAGAACGGTCTATGTTAATGTATGTCCACTCAATTTAGTCTGTATATTTTGAAGTATCCAGATCATATTTTTTGTGAGGACGGTTTATCAATTATGGTTACACTCCAATATCTGTATGCATTGTAGGGTTTATCGCACCCACCAGGATTTCCAGTCCCATTCGGTCCATACGATTTGTCACGACCTTTGGATTATCCTGCTTGTGGGAGTAGGCAGGGCCCCTGCATACCACGCGTAGTTGGACGATCAATCTTCTGTTTAGTACTTCAACATAGTGATTTCCTGGTAAGGATTCACTCGTGTCACATCAAGTAAATCTTATTGATTTACTATCTAAATCTTATTGATTTAATGTCATGTTTTCTTTCTTTTCCTGCAATTTTACGATGCGGGTTTTTCCATGTGATATTCATCACAGAATAAACCGTTTGGTTTGCTCTACGATGGCTATTTTTGCAGGTTTCACTTCATATGCCGTGTCAGTAACGAAGGCACTGTCCATCACTTATATTACTGGAAAAAATGGATCAGTCTGTTGTCTGAGTACAAGCTGAATCCCTATGATGAACTGCAGTTTGGTTTAACAAAAATGCCACAATTAGTCCTTCTCGCGTTTTAAAGAAATGAAGAAAAAAACTGGATCACGGTCACAGATCCTACTCAAGTTAGAAAGCTGATCATAGCAGACCAGACACGATCGCTGCTATCTCGCACAGATCGAGCACTTGCAGTTGCTCTAGCACTGACAGCGGCAACAACTCAGTCTGATCCAGCTGAGGGTTGGGCACCGACCATGTCAGTGGATCAGTCTGATCTATCAGAGGATCGGGCATCGACACCGGCACCTGCTCTGACACCGGCACCAGCTTTACAAGGAGCACCATCTCCGGCAGCAGCAGCGGCTTTGGCACCTGCACCAACACTTGCACTTGCATCTGCTCCGGCCCATGCAGTTGCACCGGCAACAGACTGGGCTGCAGTTCGCAGTTCATATACCAAAGTCCTTACAAAAACTGACATGTCCACCTTCTTGGTAAGCATTGGCCGCCCAAGTGCTTTGTTCTTTTTTCTTTCCATGTTGTTTCACATGATTCACTGTGTTGATCTAACTGTTTGGGTATGTCTTCTTGTTTGCAAACAGAGAATTCCTAGAGCAATGAGGGAGTCGTTCAACAATTCGGGCGACCGCGGCCAAGTCTCTCTTACCATGCGCAACCTTGGTGTGAATGAACCTGCTCAATATACCATAAGTACAAAGGATGGTCACATGATGATTGATGCTAAAGGATGGTCAAGGTTCAAATCTAAATCATATCTTGCGGTAGGGGATGATGTCAAAATCGAACTTTCTCGGCAAGGAGAACTGGTCCAAATCAACTTTGAAATTCTTCAGTAGCAGCACACAACTGCCGAACTGATCTATCCTCCGAGAGATTTTGATGTAATAATCTGGCATGGTGAAACAAGTGTCATGTGTGTATAAGTAGTACGACAGTATTATTTATCCCATGGTATATCATTGATAGAATTGCAACTCTGATTGCTGGTTAAGAACTATCGTTCGATTTCATTCCAACCGTTGCCATGCTTTATTCAATTTTGTGTATTCGCTTTGTGACAGCATCTAAAACCAGCGCCGTACCAATCGCTTGCAATATGAAAAGCGCTGAGGTAGAACACATGGGCCCCCAAACATGCAGGGTCGGCCTATGGCCCAAAGTCCAGAACTGTGAGCCTATCTGAGTATTATATTCTCAGCTGAACCCCCATAAAAAAAGCTGAACCCCCATAATGCCCGTGCGTTGCAGAGGGAGTATATTTCTCAGCAAGGTGAGCCTGTGATATAAAAGATTTGTATATTTCTTTACAGAGGGAGTATCTCTCTGTCAAAAAATATATTTATGTGTAACTAGTTACTCATGTCTTTCTACTTCCTTTCACTGATATGTGGGGCAACCGGCAACGGGGTCCATGTGCCATATGCACAAATTAGAGTGCAAAACTTCAAGGTAGACACACCCCGGTTATAGCGCTGCAGTAATGCCCAATGAGCCGTCAAATCACAACCCCCCTTTCCAGCTTTAGCAGTAAGCTGGACGGACGAAGCGGCAATATTTCACTGGGCCTGAATCTCCTTCTCCCTCATCAACTTGTTCAGAGAAAACCCCCTCTCGGCGATTGCATAGGGTTTTCTCATGGAGAACCAGGTACGAATTCTTCATCCATCCCCGATAAATCCAAGTCCCTTGGTCGCAGGTAATCCTAGGATGGCAGCCACCGCCGTTGATGCATTTTTCTTCCTACTGAATCTAGTGTGTTTCATTTGCAGTGCCCAAAGTGCGAGTACCCTACAGGTTTCTGTGCCCTCGACGAGACGCCACACTTGTTCCTTCTCATCCTAACACAGTATTCTGAAACACGCATAGTATGTTCCTAGAATCCTCTTTTCTATCCGGGAGGGTGGGGTTTTTTGAACAAGCTGTGTTCTCATATTATTTTTCCTGCAGTGTATTATTTGCTCTGCCAGAACACATGTACTCAAGATGCTCGGCCTTGCCATAACTGAATACACTAGTTTAATGGTCACAGTGAAGACAAGCCATGGATATAAGTTCCGAGTTGGGTTCGTGAACCAAGAAGATCGCTGCTTTTTTATGGCCAAACTTGGATAAACTTTCTTAGGTGTTACAGACTGAAAGTTGGCGCACGAATGTTGATGGAAATAGCACAACCTGGTCTCATCTTCACTGCGATCTTCCACCCCGACGTTGTTCCAATTGTTCATCCATGTTAGTTTTGTATCTAGTTCTTGCTTGTTGCCTCGATTACTTCTTAATCCACCTATTCTGTCTAACTAATCACAATTTAACTTTAGAAGTAGCAACGAATCTCTCACGAAGATGCTACTTTTAACTAATATTTTCTTATAATTGGTGGCACGTGTAGGTTTTTTCAGAGTTAAGCAGTCTGCTCGTTTGTTACTCTGTAATAACTCGGCTGTTACTAATGGCACTGAAGTTGACTGGATCGACATCCACAAGTTCCTACACTTTATTGATCGTCTTGAGGTCCTTGTGGGGCATTTCAATGGTGGAAGGCCACATGGGATATGTGTGCCACTGCTGCACTCGTTGAACAGGTCCAACTGTGTCGAGAAACTTATGGTACGAGCTGTTTTCTGTTATATATGTTGTTCATAAACTATTGCTTATACAAAGTTTTACAGTTGTGATCTTCTTGAAACAGGAACTGCCGAGTTCTATTGTTCCTATACAGATGCCTGACCATAGTCGGGTCAGACTTGCGCTTGGTCACAACATGATGTTTATGTCGACCTACTCAATTCCCCTTGGAGGTGAAAAGCTACTTATTCATGGGTGGTCTCAAATAATGGAGGCCCGTCCATCTTGGAGAATAGGACAGAAGATTATGTCGTTGCTTTTCCATGGCTCTAAAGCGAATATCATGTTTATTGACCATGTTGCGAGATGAAGCCGCTTTCAGAAGGTTGTGGATGCGCAGGGTGGCGCCTGGGCCTTGTCCTGCGGCTTGGTGGCCTCACCCTTGGTTAACTGTAGGCAAAGTAGCACTGTTCGAGGCGTGCTCTGTACGGTTGAACCTTTATAAGTACTCATACTTCTTTCAGCTTTGGTTATTAAGTGCCCCTGCTGGTTTCATTTAAGGTTGTTAAGTACTCCTGCTGCTTTTACAGTCTGTCATGTTTCTTCAGTCATGTCTTCCTCCAGCCGCCAAAACCAAACCAGCACCGGCGGGGCCGCCTGCTTCGACCTCCCATGGCTGGCTGCGCCTCAGCGCACGCATCACCGCCCCACCATCTCCTAAATCGTTAACGCTGACGTCCTCCGCGTGCTTTGGTGCGCTCACCGCGGTGCCGCCCTCTTGCACTGTCAACATGGTCAACAAACAACAGGAATCGGCAGAAGTACGTGGAGAGGATGACAGTAGGGGCCCACCACGTCATCGTATGGAAAAATAAAATGCTTCCTCCTAGTGTTTTCCTGACATCTGGGACCCACGACATTGTGAGCGTATATAGTCAATAGACAAGAGAACAGCACAAGATCGGCTGACACCTGGGATGTAGCTACTTGAGCAGTATTTTTCTTGTTTGGTATTGTTGAGACGGAGCAGGGTTTGAACTGGGCTGTGGCCCGTCTAGCCCAGCCTTATATTTTATGTTCACCATGTGACCAGCCCAGCTATTTTTTTCTTTGTGAAAATGAGCCCAGTTTATTTTTTCTGAAGAATACCCAATCCAGGCCTACTTATTTTTCTACGCCCTGATGGGCTGCAACTCTTTCAAGACGCCTGCAAATCTTGAAAGTAATATGAAATGGGTTGTAAATATAAAAACAGATGACAAATTGGCAATTACTTTATAATTTCTGAATTTTTTCACACTTTCAGATTCCTATTTCACTGGGCATTAACCTAATTTAAATATATCTTCAAAGTACTTTAAATCTTGCTCGACATTTCGGTATTAAAAATAGTTTGAAACCCACAGAAATATGCGAAATTGGTCCTGGCCAACCAAAAAAAAACGACTGCAATAAATCGCATAAGAAGTTGCCATGAGCTATATATAAATTATTAAAAAAGAGGGAGTGGTCTGACTTGTGGGCCTGTTTAGTTGACGCGTATGCAAGATTTTTTTAGTTATTATATACGTCAACAAACAATTCTAGTAGAATTAACCGTTGGATGTCAATCCAACGGCCGTAGTGTTTCTTCAATCTCTGATATTCTTGCTCCAGTCGCCGAAGCAGCGCCGGCGGGACCACCTACTCCTGCCTCCCATGGGCGGCTATGATGCCGCGCAGGCCTCAGCGCCCCCTACTACTCCCACCGCTAGCCAGGGCATCCCTCTACTCACCCACACCCCCTGTTATTCTGCAGCCATGGTAGCCTCACACCGCAGCCGAACCGGTGAACCCTCGTACTCCTCTCCGCGCGGGCTTCCACTGCCGCGTCTTCCCTGGCTCCACGTCGTCCCCTTCCTAGGCCTCGCCGTCATCTACCGCCGTAGTGCTCTCGACGCGGCGTGGTCAATGTGGTCAATGACCGACTTCCATTGGAAGAGTACTGTACATGGAGAGGCTGACACCTGGGTCCACGGCAGCCGCAAGGAAGTGCCTCCTTATTACGCGGAAAATAATTATTCCTCCACCTGACAGCAGGGACCCACCGGACGGGCCACCAGTATTTCGCAAAAAAAATATTTCCCCGTGACTGCTGGGACCCACAGGATGGGCCACCGTATTTCGCGAAAAAAACGTTTCCCCCGCTGTCAGCTCAGACCCACCGGAAGTGCCTCCTTATTACGCATAAAAAAATGAATACCCCCCTGCTAGTTGGGACACACCTTGGTGGGAGGCTGACTTGTGGGCCTACTAAGTTGACTGGGACAGAGGCCTTTGTCAACTCTAGTCAATATATGAACGATTCTAGCTCCAGTGACCGTACGATGTCCATCCAACGGCCGTAGTGCTTCTTCAACCTCTAGTCTTCTTGCTCCAGCCGCACAAAGCAGCGCCGATCATGCCGCCTGCTCCTGCCGCCCGTGGCCGGCTGTGATGCCGCGGAGGCCTCACCGCCCCCTACTACTCCAACCGCTGGCCAAGCCATCCCTCTACGCACCCACACCCCCTGTTATTATGCAGCGACGGTAGCCTCACACTGCAGCCGAACGAGTGAACCCTCATACTCCTCTACGCGTGGGCATCCACTGTCGCGTCTTCCCTGGCTCCGTGTCATCCCCTTCCTGGGCCTCGCCGTCGTCCACTGCCCTGGTGCTCTCGGCGCGGCGTGGTCAACGTGGTGAAGGAATGGCTTCCATCGGACATGGACTGTACGTGGAGAGGCTGACAGCTGGGTCCACGGCCGCAGCAAGGAAGTGCCTCCTTATTACGCGCAAAATTATTATTCCTCCACCTAATAGTGGGAACCCACCATACGGGCCACCATATTTCATGAAAAAACATTTCCCCTTGACTGCTGGGACCCACCAGCTACATCTTCACACGCAAGGAAGTGCATCCGAAAAAAATGATTCGCCCCCCCAGACTGCTGGGACCCACCAGCTACATCTTCGCACGCAAGGAAGTGCGTCCGAAAAAAAATGATTCGCCCCCCTGACTGCTGGGACCCACCAGCTACATCTTCGCACGCAAGGAAGTGCGTCCGAGCAAAAAAACAAAATGATTCCCCCCCTCACTGCTGGGACCCAGCAGCTACACCTTCGCACGCAAGGAAGTGCGTCCGGGAAAAAAAATGATTCACCCCCTGACTGTTGGGACCCACCAGCTACATCTTTGCAGGCAAGGAAGTGCCTGACAGTCAGGACCCACCTGGTCGAAGCGTACGTAGCGTTGTCATTCTGGTCGCGAATGTGTACGTACATATATACTGGTCGATGTAGAGGCGCACACGTGTCGTAGTAGAGGCGCGTACATGTCGTAGTAGAGGCGCGCACGTAGCATGTACACGTACATACAACGGCCATGGTGCAAGAAAGAAAATATGGCCATGTATGTACATACGGGCAGGGTCTCGAATGCATACTCGCGCATACGTACGACTAGGGCTCGTGTACATGGCTGGGTCAGAACGGAGAAACAACGTCGTCGTCGTGTTCATGGGGAGGCAACAGAATGCCTCGTGTTCATGGGGAGGCAATGAAATGCATCGTGTTCATGGGGAGGCAACGGAATGCGCCGTGTTCATCAGGAGGCAACAGAACGCGTGGGAGCCAACCGGCTGGGTCCGAACGGAATGCGTGGTCGTGTTCATCAGGAGGGCTTGGACAGAACAGGCGATGGAAACGAGGCCTGGCGTATCGCAAAATGGAGGAAACGGCCTTGTGTTCGACCGGCCATGTTCGAAGCAGGATCCTGTTCATCAGGAGGGGTCTGGCATACCGCAAAACGGAGGAAACGGACCTCCTACAGTCGAAACGGGGGTCCTGTTGATCGGGAGGGGTGTGGCGTACCGCCAAACGAAGGAAACAGACTTGTGTTGGAGCGCTACGGTCGAAACGGGGGTCCTATTGATCGGGAGGGGTGTGGCGTACGGCAAAACGAGACTCCACGGGATACTATTCATCTCCACCGTCGACCTCCTCCAGCCTCCACGGGCTACCGTCGACCTCCTCCAGCCTCCACGGGCTCCTGTTCATCCAGCCTCCACCGCGCGCTACTCGATCGGCTACTGTTCAACCACCCCTCCACGGGCACCCCTCCACCGTCTACTATTCATCCATCCCTCCACACCACGGGGTCCTATTCAACCACCCCTCCACGGGCGACCCTCCACCGTCTACTATTCATCCATCCCTCCACACCACGGGGTCCTGTTCAAC